>NC_057865.1:222765420-222793510 GCF_019393635.1 Dromiciops gliroides | reverse complement strand
TTGGAATGACGCCACCTACTGGAGACTTACTGTAGGAAAGCTCCACCATGAGAAGAATGCTCAGAGGGCAAGGCCATGTGGCTTTTCCCTGGCATCAGGAAGTGACGTTTGCTCATGGGTACTGTCTATCAAGGCTACCAGCCAATCAATTTGAGGAGCCTCCCATTTTCTGGGAGGGAACAAGAAGGAGGAAGGAGGGCCTCCATGGAGAGCACTGTCTCTTTTTGGTTCCTGACTTCACCATGGTGGTGGCGGTGGCAGAGGACTTCACAGGAAAATGGAGGAAAGATAGGATTGCCAGGCTGTAGGAATTCTGTTCTCAATCTTTCTCTTTCTATCTTTCAATAAACCCTTAAAAACCTAAACTCTTTTTATCAGTGATTTTAGTCAGTTTCCCCCAAAACTGGGGGAACAGATTAGAATACACATTTAGAATTTTAAATTACACAGTTGGTAAAGAATATTTCGTAGTTTATTTGCATGGGTTTTACACATATCTTGGCAGTCTAATGCTGAGATACTTAAGCATTTTGTACTTTTATACTGGAATTTTATGGAATTTGTCTTCTTGTGTTTTTCCTGAATTTGTTAGTAATTCATAGGAATGCCAACCCTTCTTTTAGGTTAATTTTGCATCCTGTTACTTTACTGAAGCATTTTGCTCATTTTCAAGAACTCCGCTAACTGGGCTTAGGCAGAAGAATCCATTCCTTTCAATGTCATGAGGCATTCTTTTGTTGGTTTTTTATTTTTTGTTTTTGTTTGTTTTTGTTTTTTTGGTGGGAGGGAAGTTTCTAGTTTTCCTCATCCAAAATGTTCTCTTTCCAGCCTGGTCTGTGCTTTTGAGCTTTCCCACGTGGCATGAACTCCCCTGAGATAGGGCTTCTGGGACATCAGGGAGGCCCAATCCAAATTATCCTTCCTCTTCTCCCCAGGCAGGAATTGGCCCAAAATCATGTCTGACCTTTTGTCTCCTTTAATTAAGTCAATTGTGCCTGTTATTTGCAGCTCTCTCTGGATATAACATTAGGGGGAGTATCCACTGCCTCTTTCTTCTTGCCTACTGTTTTCAGAGTCTCTAACCAGAATAACTATTTCATGAATGGCCCCAGCCATACTAATTGCATTCCTGTAATCAAGGTACTCTCTGCACTGTTCCATGTCCTCACACTTGCACAAGGGGGTACCCTCACGTTTCCTCCACACATCCCTTGCGTGCTTTTTCTTTCTCTATTAGAATGTAAGCTCCCTGAAAGTAGGGACTATGTCCTTTTCTTATACTTGAATTCTCAGTGCTTAGCACCATGCCTACCCTATTGTAAGTGCTTAAGGACACATTTTAGCTATCTTCAATCAGAAGTTCCTTCTCCAAAGAATACCTCAAGAAATCCATCTCAGCCAACACTTCCATGAAGGATTCTGGACTACTGCCACTCAACTTTTCCTATCCCCCTTCAGATATGACTCAAGTGATCACCTCTTGAAGTGATGCTGACTACCCACACCCCCTCTCTTGGCTGCATTCCAGAGAGTCTTGTAAATAACAGCCCTCCCCAGCTGAGTAAGGACTTTAGACCTTAACTACCTTAACCATGTCACACAGATGTTCACTGAACCAGCCACTGCCTGCCAGGAAAATACTTCATGGGGCCTGAATGTCCTACCATAAGTTCCCTTTCTCTTTTGTTTTCCTCCTCCTTCACTGTCTCTTGTGAGGGCTCAGAGCTGAGATTGACAAAAGACTGTTGGTAGGGTAAAGACTGAAGTTGGCCAGTGAGCAGAGAGGGAAGAGAAGGCTTTTGTGTTAAAATGGCAATATGAACTGTGAAGAATTTAAAAATATGTAAGAATGACATTGAGGACTTCTCAAAGAAAATCAGTGATTGTCTCACAATATCCATCAATCAGTAATCAAAAAGTATTTATCAAGATGTGCTACAGGTATGGCACTGTACTAGGCACTGGAAATACATACAATGAAACAGTTCCTATTTACAAAAAGCTCATATTAAATGGGAGTTATAATAAGTATATATACATATATATGAGTTTCTTGAATAAATAGAAGAATAAAGGCAAATGATTACAAAATAATACCTGTAAGGTAGTTTGGGTCACAGAGCACTAACAGTTATAGGTATCAGGAAAGGCCTCACCCACCACCTGGCACAAGGCTGGACCTGGAAGAAGGGCATAAACAATCTAAGCACAAGATACTCTTGAAATATCTCTCTCCTGCACTGAAGCTCTGTCTGCATGCATTCCTCAGAGCTGAGCGTGATATCCCCATCCCAGTGGTCTGGAATGCCCAGTTGCCTCTGTTCTAGCCCTTTCTTCAACCTCCCTAACTCCAATCCTTCTCAATGCATACCCTTCAATCTCCCATTCTAAAGCCACCCATCTCTGCCACTGTGCTCTATGCAATTGCTTGCTCCATAGGTGATACACTTCCTTTCATCTCAACTCTTTTCCTTTTCTCATTGTCTCCAACCCCTGACCTTTACTGAGACTGCCACCCTCTCAAGGATACTGCATCACTGCCCACCCTTTCTGTCTGCATTCATATTATAGCCTTGAGTCACTGCTCATGTAGAGTAGGAGGAATAATACTTGGAAAATGTGTTAAAGTGCTATAAAAATATAAGTGTTTATGTAATCTTCTATAATAATAATAGTTAGGCATTTATATAGCACTTTCAGCACTGCAAAGCACTTTACAAATATTATCACATTTGATCCTCACATCAACCATCAGAGGGAGGTGCTTTAATTATACTCATTTTATAGAATAGGACAGTGATGCAGACAGAGATTAAATGATATTCCCAAGGTCAAATGGCTAGTAAGTGTCTGAAGTCAGAGTTGAACTCAGACTTCTAGATTCCAGGTCCAGTGATCTATCCATTGTGTGCGTACACATAGATGAAATCTTTAGCTGAGTAGGTCTTTATATGAATTTCTGAAAAAAAAAAAAAAAGAATGTCCAGCTCTAATGAGAAGTGGTAGAATTTTTATGAGGCTGGGAAATATGTAGGGATGGAGTCAAATTGGGGTAAGGGAGAAAAAAAAGGGGATACCCAAAGTAAGAATCACCCCAAAGGATACTCAGTCTCTCTTACGCCCAAGAAACAGAGCTCACAATGCACCCTGCACTTGAACCTGATCCTTACTTCCTTGGAAGACTTTAATTTTTTTCATTTATTTTATTTGTCATTTATGGAATAAAAGAAGCATTTCTCTACCATAGTATAATAAACAAGACTGCACATGAAACTGCAAACCTAATATGTGCAACTTCCTTTTCCTTTTAAATATGTAATAAAGGAATCATGTCAATTTCTTTTTCTTTTTTTCTTATTTTTCTTCCTGCCCCTCACCAACCTCTATATAGATATAAATTTATACACATATACACGTATACATGTATGTGTGTATACATAAGTTTTTGTGTGTGTACAATTAATCCGCGCATACTTCTGTTGATCATTTCTTTCTCCGGAAGACGTAAGAATACTTTCTTTTTGGTTGTCCTTTTTTTTCCTTTGGTTTTTTTCCTATCTTCCCCTCCCCACCTTAGAGATAGCTACTATTAGCCACATTTTGGCATATTTATGAAAAATTTTTCTGTACATATTTCTATTTATCAGTTCTTTCCCTGGAAAACTTTAAATATTTTTCTTTGCCTATCATGAATTCAAAATCATCTTATCGAGAGTTAGAAATTTGGACACATAGAATTCCCAAAGTGCACTTTCTGGACAATGACCAGGTAGAGGGTCCTACAAAGTAATAATAGCAAATGAGTAGGAGATTTCTCTCATCTAGTGCTTGTAAAAACATTTTGACTGATTTGCCTAATTTGGGGAGACTAATCTATGGAGGACTAATTTGGGGACTTTTGACTGTTTGGCTATCTGACCGTCTATCTGACTGCTATTAATTTAATGTGGGCCATTTATAAAGTTCCACCACACTGCTCCACTCCCAAAATTGATAAGCAAAAGATTAAGAATCCTCTTAACTAAATAATCAAAGCAGAGTTTATTTATGAGATACAATTTAAATTAAGAATACAGGGAAATAAAACATACAACCTGACTGCATTCCAGGCATCTCTTTCCACCTGCTAGGCCTGGAACCTTTTTTTTTTTTTTTTTTACAATAAGGACCTTAGCCACCTCTTGCCTTAGGGTATGTTCCACTCAGGTCCTTTATTCTAACTCCGAGCCCCTTTCACTTTGTAAATCCCCCTGCTTCTAACTTTCCTCTCCTTACTGCCACCACTGAACCCCTGTGTTTTTCTCTCTCACCGGCCTCTCCTTCCACTCTCCTAGTGCTCTAGTCTTTCTGCTCTCTTAATCTTGTCAGCCTCCCTCAGTCTTGTCTGCCAGTCTCCTAATCTTGTCCTACGGCCTCCTTTTCTCCTAATCTTGTCAGTCTCTCTCCTGTCCTAACTCCCAGGTCTATATATATTTCCCTCTTCCCCACTCAAATCTCAGGGATTTTTTTGCACCCCCACAGACCAAGCTAATCCACCAGCCAGAGCTGTGGCTGGGGCTGGGGGGATGCTCGAGCATCACGTGCATCAGCACAGGCTAAGCCAGAGCCCGGCCTAGATAAGCCCAGGATCTCTTGGATAGAAACAGAGCTCACAATGCACCCTGCACTTAAACCTGATCCTTACTTCCTTGGAAGACTTTAATTTTTCATTTATTTTATTTGCCATTTATGGAATAAAACAAGCATTTCTCTAACATAATATAATAAACAAGACTGCACATGAAACTGCAAACCTATTATGTGCAACTTCCTAATCCTTTTAAATATGTAATAAAGTAATTATGTAAATTTCTTTTTATGTTTTTCTTACTTTTTCTTCCTGTCCCTTACCAACCTATATGTAAATATAAATTTATATATAGCTACTATTAAAAATAAACTGGTACACATATATGTACATATATACACATATATATATATATATACATAAGTTTGCGTGTGTGTGTACAATTAATCTACGCATACTTCTATTTATCATTTTTTTCTCCGGAAGACTTAAGAATACTTTCTTTTTTTGTTGTTCTTTTTTTTCTTTTTGGTTTGTTTTTCCTATCTTCCTTCCCCTCCCCACCTTAGAGATAGCTACTATTAGCCACATTTTGGTATATTTATGCAAAATTTTTCTATACATACTTCTATTTATCAGTTCTTCCTCTAGAAGACTTTAAATATTTTTCTTCGTCTAGCATGAATTCGAAATCATCCTATCAAGAGTTAGAGATTTGGACAAATAGCATTCCCAAAGTGCACTTTCTGGACAATGACCTGGTAGAGGGTACTACAAAGTAATAATACCAAATGAGTAGGAGGGGTCTCTCATCCAGTGCCCCTTGGTCCTAGGTGCTCAGGCAGGTTATCCCCTGTGGCCTGGTTTTGGACAAAGTCACAATTGGACACCTGGTCAAAAGGATGCCAATTGCTAGTACTGCTGACTATGACGTCCCTGCCAAAAAATTAGGCATCTGTACCTAGCCCGCTCTTATTGACTCAGCAAATGGCTTTAGGCAGCAGTGAGGGGAGGGGATGAGGAAGTTTGCGGATGAAGGAGGGTACACACCTCTCTCAAATTCCATTGGCCTGTGGTATCTTTATAAGTACTCTGGAAGGCAGGTTGCTCCATCAACACCTCACTCTTCTCCCCAAGAAACATCTCCACATTTGCTCAGCAAAATGAAGTTCCCACTTCTCCTCCTCCTGACTACTCTGGCTGGACTTCTGATGGGAGCTGGTGAGTATGACCCTGTTCCCCAGTCCCCCCCTCAGCAAAGGTCTAGGACCTCCAAGATGGCCTACAACCTATTTTTCCCCAATTCCATTTACACAATAAGATAGTCAGCTTTCCTGGGGTCCTGGTAGCCTTCTCCAAAACCAATCACTGATCCATGGAAACTAAGATCTCAATTCATTCAATCATTTTTCACTTCTGTCTGACTCCTTGTGACCCCATTGAGGGGTTTCTTGGTACTAGATACTGAAGTAGTGTGGCATTTCCACTTCCCCTTCTTTTACTGAGGCCAAATATGGTTTAGTAACTTGTCCAAGTCCAAACAACTGGAAATACCTGAGTCCCAATTTTGATCCAGAAGAAGAGTCTTCCTGACTCCAAAACTAGCACTCTTTCCACTGTGACATTTAGCTGCCTAAAGAGCTAAATGCGATCTTAATAAACCTGTTAGGTCAGGGGTCAGCGACCTTGAAGAGGAAGATAATCATTTTAGAGAAAAGCCTTCAAATATGACTTCTTAAAGAGCTTCATATAACCTTTTTCAGAAATCCATTACATTTTGTAGTAAAAGATATATTGTAAATTATGTGCATATAATTAATTTCTATCTAATTATAATTGACTATATTACATACCAAAATGAACATTTCAATGGATGTATACCAACCTCATCTATGCTGGGTTATACATTTTATGAGACTCTAGATTAACACAATACTGCTATCACAAAAACAAACAGAAATATTCCTTGTCTCCTGAAGGCCCTTGGTGTGACATTCCTATATCTGCTCCCAAAAGCATATTAGAATAAAGAGTTTATTAGATAAGCTACTGGTCCTTTTGAAAGAGACCAAGCCTGGAAAGAAAGGAACACTGGGAAAGAAGGGCATCAAGAGGAGAGAGGGAGGTGGGTTGAAATGTTGAATGAGCTCAACAACTAGGGTGAGGATTTGAGAAGGGACCCATGCCCTTGATAAGAGCTCTGTGCTTTGTGGCATGGTGAGGAGGAGACTGTGGCACTTACAGGCCTGGTGTGCTCTCCTGGATCTAGCTGGCTCATAGGGAAGCCAGGAAAACTAGAGCCAGTAACCCCAGGAAAGTCACTTAACCTCTCAATGATCCAGGCCAGGGCTTCTCAACTTTTTTTTTCTACTCTCAACCCATTTTTACCCAAGGAATTTTTACATGACTCCAGGTATATAAAATAGGTATACATAGCCTTTTACTGCTGCCAAATGTTTCACAAGTCCCACCTTCAGACCCACAGATTAAGAAGCTAGGCTCTAGGCAACTCTCTAAGACTATAAATTGTCCCTCTCTTTCACCCTCCCCCAAAAAAGTGGTGACCTTCACTGAGAAAGTGAGAAAGACAAATGGTGAGAGAGAGGGAGACACAGAGAGACACAGAGAGAGAGAGAGAGAGGGAGAGGGAGGGAGAGAAAGGGAGAGAGAGAATGAGAGAAATACTAAGAAAGTAACAGATGGGCAACTAAGTGGCACAGTGGATAGAGCACTGGCCCTGGAGTCAGGAGGACCTGAGTTCAAATCCAGCCTCAGACACTTAACACATACTGGCAGTGTTACCCTGTGCAAGTCACTTAACCCTAATTGCCTCACACAAAAAAGCAATAAAGGTAGAAAAAGCAAGAAAAGAGGGGGATAAAAATCAAGAGAGAGAGAAAAGAGAAAAAAGAGGTAGGGAGGGAGAGAAAGAGAAAAAGAGAAAACAGGTAGTGAGAAAAGAGGAAAAGGAAAAGAGAAGAGGAAAGGGAGAAAGAAAGAGAAAGAAAGAAAGAAAGAAAGAAAGAAAGAAAGAAAGAAAGAAAGAAAGAAAGAAAGAAAGAAAGAAAGAGAGAGAGAGAGAGAAAGAAAGAAAGAAAGAAAGAAAGAAAGAAAGAAAGAAAGAAAGAAAGAAAGAAAGAAAGAAAGAAAGAAAGAAAGAGAAAAGACAGAAAGAAAAAAGACAGAAAGAAAAAGACAGAGGTATGGGGAGAGAAAGAGAAACAGAAAAACAGAGAAAGAGAAAATTAAGGAGAGAAAAGAGACAGAAAGAGAGAGAGAGACAAAGAGACAGTGACAGAGACAGAGTTTCCTAAACAGGGGGATTTCTTCCATTAAGAGGTAGGAGCCAGAAACAAGGAGAATGCAGCTTTCTATGTGGGCATCTCTCCAAGTATGTCTCAGATCAACTGCAAAAGTTCTTAAGCTTTTTTTGTTTCCTGGACCCCATGATAGTCTGGAGAAGATTATAGGTCCCTTCACTTAATATGTTTTTTTTAAATAAAATAAAAAATATAAGACTGTTTGCAGTCCAAAGTAAATTTTAAAAGTAATAAGATAAAGATGCAGAATTTTTCCTATTCACATTCATGGTGACATGAAATCCATCCATGAACCCCTTGGGCCCCTGAACATCTTTGGACCCTAGATAAAGGTCTTTTTGTTAAGAGAAAACAGTTCCCAATGAATAAGTGGAAGGATTGCAATCAGACATCAGAAAGAATATCACTGCAATAAGATATATGTGAAAGGCAGAATCCTATGGGCTGTCTCTCCATCCTCAGCCTTAGGTCTGACACTTTTCCTTCCTAATTTTGGAACTGCAGCCCATAATTGGACTAGTTAAACTACTTTCTTAGTGAATTTTCTTTTCTTTCTCTAGGAGTAATAATACTTGCACTAACAACTTCAGAAGGTTGTTATGAGAAATTCTATGGAAATGAGAGCTCTATGTGTCATTGCATCATTCATCAATGATCAGACATTTATTAAGTACATACTATGTG
Source organism: Dromiciops gliroides (assembly GCF_019393635.1). Classification (NCBI taxonomy): domain Eukaryota; kingdom Metazoa; phylum Chordata; class Mammalia; order Microbiotheria; family Microbiotheriidae; genus Dromiciops; species Dromiciops gliroides. The sequence goes on along the minus strand of NC_057865.1, from coordinate 222,784,939 downwards.
CCAGACACTGCTCCACCTGCTGGAATTAACAAATGGCAACAATTAAACAACTACAGATTCAACAAGAGCTTATAGCAAGAGTGCAATACAATTGATATCCACCAGGGGAAGCTATCATCAGGCCAGAAGGCAAGCAGCCTCACCCAGTCAGCCTGGCCTGCATGCCTGAGAGCCCCAGTACTCTGTCTGACCAAGCTATCAGTTCTGAAGTTAGCTTAGGGGATGATGTGACATAGTCATTAGAAAGGGTTGGCTTTTAACCAGTGTCTCCATCCCTATCCTTTGATGAGAATTTCTCCCTGTGTGCAGCGCCCTGGCTCTAAACCTCAGAGTAAAATTAGAGAAGATAAATGTTTGGAGAGTGGTTGGCTTCCCAGTTTACCAGACAAGTGGACCTTACAATTGCTGATCGTCTCTAGCCCGCAGAGCCTTCTCTTGCTGGGGTCCCTGCTGATGCTCCCAATCTCATGCCTTCCTTGACCCAGGCACCCCAGGGAGAAGCTGGTCTCAGCTCTCCCATAGTCAGTCCCTGACATTATACATAAAGACCCAGGCCCCAGCAGCTGTGACACAGGACCCAGACTCCCCAAGACCATTGTGCTCAGCTACATGGGAAGCAGAGACACTGAGGATGACTGACATGGCTCTCTGTGCCCAGCACCCCAAGGGGCAGACTGGAAGCCCCTCACTGTGGTAAAAAAGAAACAAAGGGAGAAAAAGTAATTCTGGGGGCCAGCATCCAGATCCCCTTTCCCTCCTCCTACAGGCATGTTCTTGTTGCAGAAAATACACAGCATTGACTCCCTGTCCTCCTCCATAGCTTCTTTTTTTTTTCTTTTTTTGGCCAGGCAGTGAGGGTTAAGGGACTTGCCCAGGGTCACACAGCTAGTAAGTGTCAAGCATCGAGGCCAGATTTGAACTCAGGTCCTCCTGAATCCAGGGTCAGTGCTTTATCCACTGCACCACCTAGCAGCCTCCTCCTCCATGATTTCTTGGCCACTACTTTCAAACTTAATGGGTAGGGAATTATTATGCAGGGCTAGGAGACCATTTTGGTAGTCATCAACAATTCCTTGAATGCTCTCAAATTATTATCACCCCAGCTCTTAAAATACATGAGAATTTGGAACAGAAAAGGGTAGAGGTTACAATCTGTGGAATCAAGGTGTGAATTTACTAAAGTAATCATAGAATTAATGAAAGAATACGATAAGCCTTCTGGAGTAAGAACAGAAACTCACTACTCTCCCACCCAGACCCCCCCCCCCACAAACAGGCATACCTCACTTCCCTTTATTATCCTTGGCAGATGTTGCAAGCTTTTGTTTTTCCAAATCGAAGTCCCTGGCAAGTTCCCTTTGACCAAGTGTATCAGCATCATTTTTTCCAACAGTATGTGCTCACCTCAAGTCTCTGAGTCACGTTTTGGTAATTCTCCCGATATCTCAAACTTTTTCATTATCCTTATATCTGTTATGGTGATCTGTGATTAGGGGTCTCTGATGTTACTGTTGTGAGTGTTCTGACTGTTCTATTCTGCATCGTTCTCCCTCTCTTTTGGCCTCCCTATTCCCTGAGACACAACAATATTGATATTGGACAAACTAATTACCCTCCAATGGCTTCTAAGTGTTCAGGTGAAAGGAAGAGCCAATCAATGCAGCAAACTTCATTCTTACCTTATTTTTAAAGTAGTCACAGCCGCCCCAACCTTCAACAACCATTACTATGACCAGTCAGACACTATCTACATGGAGCCAAGGCCCTCTGCCAGAAAGAAGAAAAAATAGATTATAACATGCTGAAGGATCACAAGATGGTTGGCATTTTTTAGCAATAAAACATTTTTGATGAGGTACCTAGGTGGGGCAGTGTATAGAGTGCCAGGGCTGGGTCATGAAGGCTCATCTCCCTAAGTTCGAATCTAACCTCAGACACTTACTAGGTCCATGAGTCTGGGCAAGTCACCTAACCTTGTTTGCCTCAGCTTCCTCATCTGTAAAATGGGCTAGAGAAGACAATGGCAAACCACTGTGGTATCTTTGCCAAGAAAACCACCAATGGGTTCACCAAGAGTCAAATATGACCAAAAAGTGACTGGACAAAAAAATTTTTAATTAAGGTATGTTCATTAATTGTTGCACTTAATAATATTGCACACTGATTAGACTACACTATAGCGTAAAAATAACTTTTACATGCACAGGAAAACTAAAAAGTTCTTCTGACTCCCTTCATTGTGACATTCACTATATTGTGGTGGTCAGGAACCAAGCCCACAATATTGTAGCGTATGCCTGTACTCCCCTTGCCTACAAAGGAGACAAGACTTTCCCTAGAAGGACAGACTGCTGCTCTGTCCAAGCAGTTTCTTCTCCTACTAGAGAAGGCCCCCATAACACAGGCCCTGGGGAGAGGTTCTTTATTACCCCTTATAGCCATACTACTGCCCAGAAGTCTTTGACTCCCCCCACCTCAAGTTTGGGAGAATTTGAGTACCTCAAAGGTAAAAAATTGACTCTGCAGCTGGACAGGACCCTGGAGCTGAACAGGATTCTGATACATCTGGCTCAGAGACTACGCCCTCAGCAGACACAACCACCTCAGCAGACACAACCACCTCAGCAGACACCACAGCCCCAGCAGACACAACAGCATCACAATCTCCAGGCTCAGAAACCACGACAGCCTCTTCCAAGAAAAATTTAGGTGATATTATACAAGGTAAGTAGGGGAGCAGTACGTTGGGCTCCTTCTCACACTGTTGGCTTATGTCTGGGGCATATGTTGGGAGAAAGAGACAGTGTTCCCTCCACTTGGAGTCAGGAAATCTGTTTCCAGCTTCCACACTCACTAATTAAGTGATGTTGGGGAAGTCATTGAATGTCTCTGAACCTATTTCCCCATCTTAAAACAATAGGCTTCGGGGGAGGGGATCTACAGTCATCATCCTCATAAAGGACTTTGCAGAGCTTCTAGAGATTGTGCTTCAGGGCATCCTCATGGAGGTGGGGCACTGGGGGGAAAGAATTGGGAACTTCTCTCATCCACCAATGGGCAGCTCAACTAACACAACACCAACAAATTCTCTTGTTTAGATGTACTGAAAAAGATCAATGACGACCTTAAGAAGGTTCATGGTGAGTGAATCCCAATGTAGGCCCCCTGATGAACCTTTATATGATCCACTTCCCAGGCCTGTAACCCTCCTCTCCATCCCCTGTCTATTCTCCAAGCCTAAGCAAAAGGTAGGAACCTATTTTTGAGGGAGCTTTCAGACATCACAAGGTCAGTCTGTCAGTCAACAAGCATCTTAAGCAAGTCATGTGTCAGACACTGGACTACGCACTGGACAAACAATCAAAGGCAAAAACAATCAACAAAAGCACAGTCCCTGCCCTTAAGGAGCATATATTCTAATGTGGAAACAACATTGGCATAAATAGATAAATGCAACATAGAGACACTGGATGAAAGTAATCTGGAAAGGACAAGGAATTGGGAAGATCTGGAAAGGCCCCTTGCTGAGGTGGGATCTGAACTGAGCTCAGAAGGAAGGCAGGGAATGGGGCGGAGCATTGTAGGCATGGAGGGTGACCAGTGCAAATGCAGAGACATGTGAGATGGAGGAACTGAAAGTGGACCAGGTGCCTTCCTGTTCTAAAATTATTCTTTGAATTGATTTCCTTTCTGCAGTTTAACCTGCAAAGCAGGAGGACATGTCCCTCATCCCTTAGTATGTCCAACCTGCTGATCATTCTGGAAGCCTTTGTAAGCCTCTGCCCCTTATCCCTGGGCTCAGGATGGTACAGGAGGATGCTTTGGCCCAGTCAAAGAGAAGGGCTGGGCAATTGTGGGAGGCCCTAGCTACCTCAGGTTCACATCAGAGCCATGATCTCATTACTTTTATCTTTCTTCCAGATAAATGGGAGCAGGATTGGAAAAAATACCATAACCGTCCCTTTCACGGGTGAGAGGCAAGAAGATTCAAACCTGTAGGAATCAGTCCTTAAAAGAATGCATTAAAGAAAATCATGAAAAATATATTTGGACAAATCTAAACTATTAAACCAGAGCATCAAACCTGCTGTGTTTCTGTTCTGAAGGAACCGCTGGGAGGGGAGCATCTTGGACAGAGGCTGAAGTGGCCTTTGCTGGTTATCCAGGGAGGGGAAATTCTTTAGAAATCCCTGTCCTTCCCCAAGCTATTCAAGTGCAACCTCAGTGACCCAGCTCCTTCACACCCACACAAATTCACACACATAATACACACAGACACAAACAAATGTAAAGAAAGACACCTATGTGCCTGCACTTGGTAACATGTAAACAAAAAGAAGGTGTCCAACCTTCCTAGTGTAGTTCACTTCTTCCAAAGTCTTCACAGATTCTGCCCAAATCTCAGATAGAAAGTTTGCTCCTCAGGAAACCAATCAAGAAAATTTTAGTCAGGCTCCCCCTGAAAGAGACAGAGACAGAGTCAGATACAGAAGCAGAGACAGAGAGACCGAGAGAGAATGCAGAGTAGCCTTACCCTCACTGCCTAAAGGCCAGGTATGTTCCATTCCATCTCTCCCCGAGGGTTCTTCAGTACCCTAAAGAGGGTTACAGATATCCAGGCTATCTGCAAATGGCTCCAAGTATTTGGAATTTCATGTTACCCCAAATTATATATGGGGTCTCCTGAATGCCACATTCATTTAGCCACTAACTTTTTTTTTTTTTGGTGAGGCAATTGGGGTTAAGTGACTTGCCCAGGGTCACACAGCTAGTAAGTGTTAAGTGTCTGAGGCCGGATTTGAACTCAGGTCCTCCTGAATCCAGGGCTGGTGCTTTATCCATTGCGCCATCTAGCTGCCCCTAGCCACTAACTTTTAAAATAGCTTTCATAAAGGAATATTTACATCAAAAAATATAATCACAAATATTCAGACATGTTGCCCCAACAAGAAAAACATAATCTTCACTCACACACACACACACACCCTCCAACTTGGTACCACTTCACACTCAAGGAAAGGGAAGGCAATTAGATACATTGCTTAGATCCTTTTCTATAGAGCCCCATTCCAAGATCCAAGTCCCATGCCCACTTTGGGCTCTAGTCCCAGGCACTCTGGCTTTTCCTGGATTCCCTGCTGACCTGGGTGGCTGCAACATCCCACCTAGAGTCTTGGCTCCAAGATCACCATGGATCAAACTCCCAAGGCCAGTGGGCATCACCTCTAGCACCTTAAAGTAAAAATGACAAATGGAACAAAGGAGATATTTAAAAGATAGTGTAAAAGACCAGTTCAGTTCATGGCACCAATGCTGTAAGCAAACTATTAGAATTACATCCTCTAGACACAGCAGGAAAAAGTGGGTAGGAAAGAGAATGCAAGAAAAAGAGAGGGTGTTCCCATCTGGCCAATGTAAAGTCAGAGCCTCTTCCAGCTGCACAGCCATTAAAAGGAGGCTATCCCTATCCACACAATAGAGGACAAAGGGTGCCTCCTTGTGAGCTGATCTGGGCATTCCTAAACAACCCTCAATACACAAATCCCTCTCTTTGAAATTTGCCATTCCTGGAAAATAGCCTAGAATGTACGTTCTTAATATGAGACTTATGCCAAAGTCAGGACAGTTCTCTGAGGTGTCTGTGGCAGCATAAGCAATGTCCTTTCACTTACTTCTCCTAACATGAATTTTCTATTGGTTTGATTAGCTAATTTGATTAGCAAGCCAGCACAACAGAAACAGGTTTTATTAAACTTACAGTGTGAATTGCCTCACCAGGAGTTGGTGGGAATGTAAGTCATTGACAATTCAGCTAGAAGTATTTAGGCAAAGAAAAAAGATGACTTGATTATATCTTCTCCCTTCCACATCAGGACTTTCTCCATTGCAGTCTTGATATATCAAGGGCTGGCATAAGAAATTAAATGGAAATTTGGGGGGAGTCTTGTAGAAGCAGCAGAAAACACACAAAAACCAGCAGATGCCACAGGGCCTAGTAGGCTTCCGCCAGTCCCGGACGACCATGGATCAGTGCCTTGAAGAGCCACAGGCCACAGTGTGGCTGTGCAGTCTGATACGGGAGCCAAAGCTCCTGCCGCAATGAGGACATCAGAAAACTGTGCTCTCTGTTGCCCGTCAGTTCCTGAGTCTCAATCATTTTTCTTCCTCCAGAGCTAAGAGGCCCATCTCAGCTGCACACAAGCTGCTCCTGAGTACTGAACTCCATCGGGAACAGTCCTTGGCCATCTCCTCCCAGCTGCCGGTGTCTATTCCCAGAGCCCTCAAGTCTCACTTGCATACATCTCTGTAGCGAAGCTTGGGGCATCCATCAGGTCTTTGTGGTGCACGTGACCGAGCCAGCGCAGCCGTCTGTTTCAGTAGTGTGTAGATGCTCAGAAGTTGCGTGCGTTGGAGCACTTCTGTATTGGTGATCCTAACTGACCAAGATATTCCAAGGATGCACCGAAGGCAGTGCATGTGGAAGCTGTTAAGCTTCTTGTCTAGTGTATGTAGTCCATGTTTCGCTGCCATACAGTAAGATACTCAGGACACATGCTCTACAGACAGCAAATTTGGTTTGTCTCATCAGTTTACTGTTTGCCCAGACATGCTTGGCAAGCTTAGACATGTTTGAAGTAGCTTTCCCAATCCTCTGATTGATCTCAGAATCAGGTGACAATTTGTCACTGACAATAGAGCCGAAGTAGGTGACACAGTAGACAAAGTACCCACCCTGGACCCAGGAGAACCTGAGTCCAAATCTGGCCTCAGACACAAGCCAGTCACCAGCTGCTGGACCCTGGGCATGCCAGCCCACCCTGACTGCCTTGCAAAAAAGAGGATAAACAAAAAAATTAAAGCTTTACAGATATCATCCCTTCATGATCAATTCCCACCTGTGCCCTCTGTCTAAATTTATTCCTTTCAGCTTCCCTAATACTGAGAAAGTTCTGATGAGTTTAAAGTATATCTTCCCATGTAGGAATGTAAACAGTTTAACATTTTAATATCCCTCATGATTTCTTTTTCTTATTTACTTTGTTATACTTCTCTAGGGTCTTGTATTTGAAAGTCAAATTTTCTGTTCAGGTCAAGTCTTTTCTTCATGAATGCCTGAAAGTCCTCTATTTCATTGAAGATATTTATACACAATTTTGCTGGGTAGGTGATTTTTGTTTGTAATACCAATTCCTTTTCCCTCTGGAATATCATATTCCATGCCCCATGATCCTTTGCTCTAGAAGCTGTCAGATCTTGTACTATTCTGACCGTGGTTCCACAGTATTTGAATTGCTTCTTTTTGGCTGTTTGCAATATTTAATCCTTGACCAGGGAGTTCTAGGATTTGGCTATAATATTTTTGGAACTTTTCATTTGGGGATCTCTTTCAGGAAGTGATTACTAGATTCTTTCCATTTCTATTTTACCTTCTGTTTCTAGAATATTGGGGCAATTCTCCCTGACAGTTTCTTGGAAGATGATGTCTAAGCTCCTCTTTTGATCATGGTTTTCAGGTAGTCCAATAATTTTCATATTATCTCTCCTGGATCTATTTTATAGGTCAGCTGGTTTTCCAAAGAGATATTGACGTTGCCCTTATTTTTTTTATTCATTTGGATTTGTTTTACTGTGTCTTGATTTCTCATAAAGTCATTATCTTCCATTTGCTTAAGCCGAATTCTTAGGCAATTATTTCCTTCATAGATCTTTTCCTTTTGTCTTTTCAAACTGTTGACTTTTTTTCATAATTCTTGCATCAATCTAACTTTTTTCCATTTTTTCCTCTACCTCTCTTACTTTGTGAATGACTTAACTAATCTCATCAATACAATGGTCTGAGACAATCCCAAAGGACTAATGATGAAGCATATTATCAACCTCCAGAGAAAGAATTGATATTGAGGCAATACAGACTGAAGCATGCTGTTTTGTGCTTTCTCTTTTTTTTACTTGAGTCTTTTTATGTAAAATGACTAATAGGGTAAGGTTTTACACAATTGCACATGTATAGCCTATAATGATTGCTTGCAACCTCAGGGAGAAGGGAGAGTAGGGAGGGAGGGAATGAGAGAGGGATAGAATTTGAAACTCAAAACTTTAAATAAATAAATATATAAATAAAGATAAAAAAGAACTTAATTCAATATAAGTTATGCATGTGTAGTCATGCAAAACATTTTCACATTAGTCATGTTGTGAATGAAAACAGACCAAAAAAGTTAGAAAAAGGAACTAACAAAAAAATCATGCTTCAAGCTGTATTCAGATACCATCAGTTCTTTCTCTGTAGATGGATTGCATTTTTCATAAGTCCTTCAGAGTTGTGTTGGATCATTTTATCATTGAAAATAACTAAGTCAATCACAGCAGATCATCTTACAATATTTCTGTTATTTTGTATACAGTACATTTCAATTCGCATCATCTCATTTAAGTCCAAGTTTTTCTGATAACATCCTGCTCATCATTTCTTATAGCACAATAGTATTCCATCATAATCTCACCCCACAATTTGTTCAGCCATTCCACAATTGATGGGCATCTCCCCCATTTTGAATTCAACTTTTTGTTTTGTTTGTTGTTGTTTTTTCATCTCTTTTTGAATACCAACCTAGTACTGGTATTACTAGGTCAAAGGGTATGCATGGTTTTATAGCCCTATGGCCATAGTTCCAAATTACTCTACAGAATGTTTGAATCAGTTTACAACTCTACAAAAACTATATTAATGTCTCATTTTCCCCATATCCTCTATAACATTTGTCATTTTCCTTTGCTGTCCTATTGTTTTGGGGGAGACTTACGACCTGGATCGTGGTGGTACCTCACCCAAAGAATTGGAGGCTCATCATGAATCTTGTAAAATTAAAAGAAATTTATTAGGAAAGAGAAACATGCCTGGGTAACAGATCACCCTGGTGACTGTCCCACTGGAGTAAGAGAAGACTGGTCTTTTGTGTTTTTACCAGACAAAAGGGAGGGCAGGGTATTACAAAGAACTGGGAGGGAAAGGTAATAAGAAGGAGGGTATTTGGAATAATGGGGCATCAATAAGCTATGCAGTATACATCCATATCTTGCATATCAGTATACCATGGTCTTGCTCAGCAGCAACCATTCCTGAGGTGGGAGGCAGAGCTGCCCCTCCCCTGGGAGAGTTCAAGGATTCCTTGGGCAGTTGAGATCTTTAGGTTTCTTGGGGTTTCACTGCATTCCTATAACACTATTATCCAATCCAATAGGTATGAGGTAGTACCCAGAATTGTTTTGACCTGCATGTCTGCAATCAATAGTGAGTTAGAGCATTTTTTTCATATGGCTATACATAGCTTTGATTATTTCATCTGAAAACTTCATGTCTTTTAATCATCTATAAATTGTGGAATGACTCTTATTTTAACAAATTTGACTCAATTCTCTATGTGTCTGAGAACAAACTTGCTTCAATTTTTTCCCAGTTACAATTGCTCACTGTACTTCCCTCCATCCTATTCCCTCCCCATGATATTGATTCTATTTTCTATCATCTTTCACACTAACCCTCCTCAAAAGGGTTTTGCTTCTGACTACCCCCTCCCCCAATCTGCCCTCTCTTCTTTCACCACAGCCCCTTAGCCCCTTCCCCTCCTACTTGCCTGCAGGGTAAGATAGATTTCTATGCCTAATTGAGTATATATATTATTCCCTCTTTGAACTAATACTGATAAGAGCAAGGCTCGTTCACTGCCCCATATCTCCCCCATCTTCCCCTCCACTCCATAAGCTATTTCTTGGTTCTTTTATATGAGATACTTTACCTCATTCCACCTCTCCCTTTCCCTTTCTCCCAGTGACATCCTCTTACTCCTTTATTTTATTTTTTTAAAATGTCATCCCTTAATGTTCAACTCCCACCTCTGGGCTCTGTCTTAATATACTCCATTCAGCTGCCCTAATAATGAGAAAGTTCTTATGAGTTACAAGTATCATCTTCCCATGTAGGGATGTAAACAGTTTAATCTTTTCATATCCCTTAAGATTTCTTTTTTGCTGTTTACCTTTTTATGCTTCTCTAGGGTCTTGAATTTGAAAGTCAAATTTTTTTATTCAGCCTAGGTCTTTTCATCACGAATGCCCGAAAGTCCTTAGTCATTGAAAGAAACCACTGATCACCTCCTAAAAGAGATCCCAACATGAAAGCTTCAAGAATTATTGTAGCCAAATTCCAGAATTAACAGGTGAAAGAGAAAATACTATAAGCAGCCAGAAAGAAACAATTTAAATATCAAGGAACAACAGTCAGGATTACAATGCACTCGCAAGATTAAACATTACAAGATCACAGGGCTTGGAATGTGATATCCTGGAAGGCAAAAGAGATTGAATTGCAACTAAGAATCAACAACCCAGAAAAAATTAAGCATAATTTCTTAGAGGAAAAGATGCACATTCAATGAAATAGGGGACTTTCAAAGTTTCCTGGTGAAAAAACTAGAGCTGAACAGAAAATTAAATCTTCAAATACAAGATTCAAGAGAATCATAAAAAGGTGAACAGGAAAAAAGTTATCAATAGGGTTAAAATGATTATTTTCCTATGTGAAAAGATGATCCTTTTAACTTGTAGCTGTACTACGGCAAATATATGGAGTATACGTAGATAGAGGGTGTGGGTATAAGTTGACCTTTATGTGCTGATATAAAAAAAATTAAGGAGTTAAAAAAAGATTACTCTAAGATAATAGAAAAGGGGGGGGCAAAATAGGGTAAATTATATTACAAGAGGAGACCAAAAAACCTCTTATAGTAGGGGGAAAGAAGGAGGGGGGTGAGCACTGTTTGAACTCTCATTGGATTTGATTCAAAGTCAGTTGGTTATAGAACTTTATCTTACCCTATAAAGAAGTAGGAGAGGAAATGGGAAGTAAAAGCGGGGCTGAGAGAAGGGAGGGAAGATTGAGGGAGACACTGGTCATAAGCAAGCACTGGTGAGGAGGAACAGGGTAAAAGGTGACAGAAAAATATAAACAAGGGGGAAAATAGGAGGGAAGGAAATACACGGTTAGTAATTATAACTTTGAATGTGAATGGGATGAACCCTCCTATAAAAGTGAGGCAGAAAGCAGAACGAATTAAAAAACAGAATCATACAATATGTTGTTTACAAGAAACACATCTGGGGGCGGCTAGATGGCGCAGTGGATAGAGCACCGGCCCTGGAGTCAGGAGTGCCTGAGTTCAAATCCGGCCTCAGACACTTAACACTTACTAGCTGTGTGACCCTGGGCAAGTCACTTAACCCCAATTGCCTCACTAAAAAAAAAAAAAAAGAAACACATCTGCAGCAGAGAGATGCATAGAGAATAAAGGTAAAAGAAGTCTGGAGCAGAATATATTATGCTTCACCTGCAGGGGGGAAAAAACCATAGGGATAGCAATCTTTACTCAGAAAAAGCAAAAATAAAAATAGATATAATCAAAAGAGATAAGGAAGGAAACTATATCTTACTAAAAGTTACCTTAGACAGTGGAGTAATATGAATACTAAACATATATGCACTAAGTGGTATAGCATCCAACTTCTTTTTTCTGTTTAAAATTTTATTTTCCAAATTCCATGTAAAAACAAATTTTGATATCAATTTTTTAAAACTTTGTGTTCCAACTTCTCTTTCTCCCTCCGTTCCCAGTTCCCACACAAAGGAACTCAAGCAATTCAATATAAGTTATACATGAGTAGTAATGGAAAACTTCTCCACATTAGCCAGGTTGTGAGAGAAAACAGACAAAAACAAAACTTCAGATTAAGGAACAATAAAAATAATTGTGCTTCAATCTGTTTTCAGATATCATCAGTTTTTTTGTTGTTGTTTGTTTTTGTTTTTGTTTTTGCAGGACAATGAGGGTTAAGTGACTTGCCCAGTGTCACACAGCTAGTAAGTTTTGTGACTGAAGCCAGATTTGAACTCAGGTCTTCCTGAATCCAGGGCTGGTGCTCTATCCACTGCACCACCTAGCTGCCCCTACCATCAGTTTTTTTTTTTTTCTCTGTAGATGGAATGCAATTTTCATAAGTCCTTCAGAGTTATATAGGATCATTGCATTGTTGAAAATAACCACATCCTTCCCAGCAGATCATCTTACACTGTTGCTGTTCTTTTATAAACAGTACATTTCACTCTGCTTCAGTTCATCTAGGTCTCTCGAGATTTTTCTGATAGCATCCTGTGCATCACAACCTTTATATAGTACCTTAAACTTGACAAATAATTTTCTTCACAATAGCCCGGCAAAGTAGATACCATTCATTTTGCCATTATAATCAATCATCATAACTACTTTCCTTCATCCTATTCCCTTCCTGTGATATTTACTCTATTTTCTATCTGCTTTTACCCTATTCCTACTCAGAAGTGTTTGGCTTCTGACTTTCCCCTACCCCACTCTTCCCTCCATTCTTTTTTTTTTTTTTTTGGTGAGGCAATTGGGGTTAAGTGACTTGCCCAGGGTCACACAGCTAGTAAGTGTTAAGTGTCTGAGGCTGGATTTGAACTCAGGTACTCCTGACTCCAGGGCCGGTGCTCTATCCACTGCGCCACCTAGCTGCCCTCTTCCCTCCATTCTTTCACCCTTCCCTCTTTATCTTCTTCCCCTCCTACTTTCCTGCAGGGTGAGATAAATTAATCTTCCCAATTGGATGTGTATGTTATTTCCTCCTTGAGCCAACTCTGATGACATTAAGGTATTTGAGATAATTCTGTGTTCTAAATTTTCTTCCTCCCTCCCTCCTCAACCCTCCCTATAAAATCAAGCAATTCAATATAAGTCATACATGTGCATACAGAACATCTTCACCTTCTTCAAAAGTGTTTTGCTTTTTGCTGCTCCCTCCCCCAACATCCAACTTCTTAGAGGAGAATTTAAGTGAGTTAGAGAAAGAAATAGACAGCAAAACTATACCAGTGGGGGACCTCAATTGCCCCATCTCAGAAGTAGATAAATCAAATGACAAAATAAGCAAGAAAGAAGTTAAGGAGGTGAATATAGTTTTGGAAAAGATAGATATGATAGTCCTCTGGAGAAAACTGAATGGGGATAGAAAGGAATATACCTGTTTCTCAGTGATATATGGTACCTACACAAAATTTCACCATGTATTAGGACATAAAAACCTCATAGTCAAATGCAGAAAGTTAGTAAATGCATCCTTTTCAGATCATGATTCAACAAAAAAATTATTATCTGTATTAAAGGGTGATGAAAAGAAAAATTAGAACTTAGTTGGGAACTAAACAATCTCATTCTGGTCAATGGATATGAACAGAGAGTTGTCAGGTGAAAAAATTAGAGCTATCTATAGTCATATGAAAAAATGCTAAAAATCACTATTGATTAGAGAAATGCAGATTAAAACAATTCTGAGGTACCACCTCACACCTCTCAGATTGTCTAATATGATACACAAGAAAAGGAAATGATAAATACTGGAGATGTGGAAAAATTAGAATACTAATGCTTTATTGGTAGAGATAAAATTGATCCAACCATTATGGAGAGCAATTTGTAACTATGCCCAAAGGGCAATAAAACTGTTCTCTATATCCCAAAGAGATTATAAAAAGGGGGAAATTCCTCATGTGTCCAAAATGTTTATACTATCTCTTTTTGTGGTGGCAAAGAATAGGAAATTGAGGGAATAACTATCAGTAGGGGAATGGCTAAACAAGTTGTGAAATATGAATGGAATGGAATACTATTGTGCTATAAGTAATGATGAACAGATAGATTTAAGAAAAAACTTGGAAAGACTTACAAGAACTGATGCCAAATGATGTAAACAGAAGCAGGAGAACATTATACAGGCTAACAGCAACATTTTCCAATAATCAACTATGCTAGCTTTATCCAAGACATTTACAAACACTCTTTTTGCAGGTCAATGAGGGTTATGTGACTTGCCCAGAGCCACACAGTTAGTAAGTGTCAAGTGTCTGAGGCTAGATTTGAACTCAGGTACTCCTGAATCCAGGGCTGGTGCTTTATCCACTGTACCATCTAACTGCCCCCTCCAAACATTCTTGATGGAAAATGCTATGTATATCCAGAAAGAGAACTATGGAATCTGAATACAGATTAAGGCATGGTACTTTAATTTTGTGTGTGTTTTTTTTCTTTTTCCTTTCTTATAGTTTTTCCATTGTATTCTGATTTTTCTTTCACACAATAACTAATATGGAAATTTGTTTAAGATGATTGTACATGTATAACATATCAGATTGCTTGCTGTCTTAGGGAGAGTGGAAGAAAGGGTCAGAGGGGAAAAATTAGAATGCAAAATCATACAAAAATAACTGTTGAAAACTATTTTTACATGTGAGTCAGAAAAAAATACCATTAAGTGAAAAAAAAACTAAGACCTGGAGAAGGGACTGATAGTAAGCACACTGTCAGGAAAAGAGATAATATCAGACTGAACAAATCTAGTTCTGAGGAGGGAGAAGCTTTGGGGACTTGAAAGAAATGGAGTGTTTCTTACCATTTGTAGGATTTCATTATCCTAAAGGCCAGGAGCATTGTATTAGTACAAAGGAGAAATCAAGAGCAGCACTCCTTCTTCTGAATCATTCTACTAAACACAGGAATGCTTAGTGTATCAGACTAAGCCAAAGGAGCTTATATACATCCCTCTGAGGAATGGCCAATGAAAGAAAGTTTCACCTGAGGAACCTCACTACTGAAACAATCCAGGGAATCCCAATGAGAGGCATCAATTGGAGCAGTGACTGACACCATCTGCTAGAGAACTGCAGACTAAGGGATATTATGCATGATGGTAGAAGAACTTTAATCAGGAATGACAATGGGGAGTGATGAACCCAATATTGTTGTGACCTTCACAGAACCAAAGAAGAAAAGATGGGATAAGGAGCTACTACTAGGACTTATGCTGATCTCCTCAGACACACAGGGAGGGACCACACTATAAATGGATCAACAAATACTTCTTGAGCACCTACTATGTGCCAGGCTCTAGGGTCCAGAGAGCAGTAGAGTCAATGTCATCTGCTAGGAGTCTTGTCCATGACTTTAGGCAGTTAAAGCCATATAGGCTTCTCAGAGAGATCTACTCATAGGAAGTTAGGTGACAAAGTGGATAGATTGCTAGGCCTGGAGTCAGGAAGACCTGAGTTCAAATCCAGCTTCAGGTACTCACCAGCTTTGTGACATTGCTCAAGTCACTTAATGTCTGTCTGGCTCAGTTTCCTCAACTGTAAAATCAGGCTAATAGAATCTACCTCACATGGTTGTTTTCAGAATCAAACATATCTGTATAAAGCACAGTGCTTATATTTACACTTATGTTGGTTCTGTTGGGAGTGCTGCTTCTTTCTTTCATCTCTTGATCAAAGACCTTTTTTTGAATTGCAAACTTACAAGACCATGACAACTTATATACTGATGAAAGAACTAATAGGACTGTCAGATGAAGAGGAGTATAAGAATATAGGAGAGTTCAAAAATCAGGTCCTACAAAAGCTGTAACCACCAGATTCAGTAGAATATTAACTCCATTTGGAGCCAACGTAGACCAAGATGGGGGATACAGGAAACTAAGTCTAGGACCACCATTAAAGCATATGAAAGGGCTCACAAGGAGTATTGCTAACAACACATTGGATCTTGTTGGAAGTGAAGTTTCCATATTATCTGAGTAGAAGCAAGAAGCCCAAGAATTGACAAGCCCTCAAAGTGTACCTTGCCCCTCTTTACCTGATAAGAATCTCTGACGCTGGACTTACTCAAGAAGGAAGGAAGGAAGGAAGGAAGGAAGGAAGGAAGGAAGGAAGGAAGGAAGGAAGGAAGGAAGGAAGGAAGGAAGGAAGGAAGGAAGGAAGGAAGGAAGGAAGGAAGGAAGGAAGGAAGGAAGGAAGGAAAGAAGATATCTGAGTCTCTCTGGAGGTTAAAGTCTTTCTCCTTACATTACTGATACACCCACTCATACCCTCATTAGTCTCTACCTGGGAGTTGTATTAAAAAATAGAGCCCTGCCAAGGTAAGGGACAGATTGGTGCAATACAGAACCAAACAGTATCCTGGGACACCTTGAATCTAGAAAGAAGAAAACATCCTTACCACCACAACAACCATAAATAAACAGGGAAAGAAGCATTCCTATTTGCCCAAATTATTTTCATGAGGAAATATGCCCTTAAGACAGTCAGAAAATATGAAGCCATCCAGCCTTTGGAAATTAAGGGAATGTTTATCCAAAAAAATATGGGGGAAGGGAGCTTCTCTTTGCCAGGAGCCTCATTGGCAAACATTGCACTATAGGAATTACCTTCACCCTATTAGTATCATACTATTTAAAAATGGAAGGGATCTTAGAGGTCATCATATCTGATCCATTCATTTTGCAGAAGAAGAAACCAAAGTCCATAGAGGTGACTTGCCCAAGGTCATACAGGTAACAACTAGCAATGTGGTAGTGTAAACCCAGAGTTTACAAATAGGAAGACTTCAAAGAAATGTGAGAAGGGAAGAAGAATTTATATAGCACCTACTATGTGCCAGTCACAGTGTTAAGCACTTTTACAACAATTATTTTATTTGTTGTTGCTGCTGTTGCTATTGTTTGTTCTTCATTCTTAAAGGGGACCCATGACATCAGCAGGGTGATTTCTTGACTTCCAAGTGAATTGGATTTAAGTGAGGCAGAGCTGTGCAAAGTCATCAGCCCCACTCTCTACTCCAGAGTCATCTGAACCCAGTGTCAACACAAAAGTCAGGACGACTGGCCATGGTCCATATCTTATTTGAAGCCTTTGAAAAAGTGATGCAGAGTAAAGGAAACAAATCCAAAAGAATAGTCTATAGACATTAAATAGTATATGACTTGAAAAGACCAAACTCACATTAAATACAATGAGTGATGATAGTACTGTACATACTGTTTTACTAAATTCATTGCATGAAACTTCCTTCCTGAATTTCTGACATCAGAATATGTCCCATCAGAACAAAGCTTCCACCACATGCCAAATACTCTATGCACAGCTCCATGATACACATTGATTATGGTTCCCTTCTCATCTTACCCAGTCAAGTTCATTCGCACATTTCCTCCCTGGGGTCACTGGAAAGCTGTAGTTGTGGAAGATGGTACCCTGTGAACAAGGTAGACAGCAGGGCAGGACAGAGTTTGGAAGAAGCTCACCTGGCATGTGGTTCCTGCTGGGATGTGGGGAAGAAAACTTCCCATTTCACAGCTTCCTATTTTAAGTAGTTATGTGGCTAACAAAGTACTTAGACACAGAAACTCTCCTCTTGGCTTTCATATTATCCCCAAGGGATTCCCCAGCTGGGCCCCAGCTTCCAAGGCAGCAAGACTGCCTTGGACATTGGGGGACACTTGCAAACCTTCTAACCTCTCCTGAGGCCTACAATAGCATCACCTTTCCTAACTTCTCTAGTGCCAACCTCACATCATATTGCACTCAAAAAATTAAGACCATTCACACATCTTCCTCTTCTTCCCTCTTCCCTATCTCATATGATTCTGGCATCTTCCCCCTCTATCTCTTCCTTTACTATTCCATGAGATGAAGAGAGGGCTTTCCTCTTTTTGAAGAGAAACTTCTCCAAATGTACCCATGATCCTACCTCTTCTCATCTTCAACAAAAAGTTGTCTACACTCAGTCTCTCTAATTTTAATAAGTCTACTCTTTCCTTCCCTGATGCCTCCAAGCACAACCATGCCTCCCCCATCTCTGAAAAATAATTTCTAGATCAAACCACACTCAGTAGCCATTGCATCCCAAGTTATGTAAATCACCTAGGCTGACATTACAATGAATCTCTCACCTCTCTCAGATAGATTAATTGAGAAATGTACCTATTTTAAAATGGGGCACATAGATAGTTAAGTTCAGAGAGCACGTGGCCTGGAGTCAGGAAGACCTGAGTTCAAATCTAACCACAGACACTTAAGAGCTCTATGACATTCAGGAAGTCCCTTAATCTCTATTTCTCTTAATGCACTGGAGAAAGAAGTGGCAAACAACACCAGTATCTTTGCCAAGATAACTCCACAAACAGTATGATCCATAAGGTCACAAAATCAGACACAAATGAAAAATAACAATCATCTATTCTAGATGGCTCTACATCAAACTTCTCACTCTCTTCTTAATTCTCTACAATCTGACCTCATAATTCAACTGAAACTGCCTTCTCCAAAGCTACCTGTGATCTCTCAATTTCCAATCCTAACGGTTATTTCTTAAAGCTCAAACTTCTTAAACTCTCTGAGACCTTTGACACTGTCATCTCATTGGCTCCCAGGGCTTCGACAGCCACCACTATACAAAGGATTTCCAGATCTACATACACAGCCCTAACATTTCTCCTAAGCCCCAAGAGAACCAACTCCTTCAACTCACCATGTTCAAAGCAGACCTCAATATATTTCCCCCAAAAGCCTCCACTATTCCCCACTTCTCCAGTACTGACAACTGGGCCACTATCCTCTCAGTCACTTAGGCTCACAGCTTCAGTGGCATTCTCACTTCCTCTCTCACACTTACCCCACACATTTAATCTACTGTTAAGTCTGATTGCTTCTACCATCACCTTCCTGAGGGTAATTCCCCAGAGTTCTCTCCTGGGGCAACTACACCATAGTTCAAATTACACATACTCAAACCAGACTACTTTGGTGCAGAGCATTTGGGGAACTACATTCCTCCCAGACAGGGTAATAGAAATTTGGAACTAGAACAAGAAGGGACCTCAAAAGCCATCTAGTCAACCCCCCTCATTTAATAGGAGAGGAAACTGAGGACCCATATGGTAAAGTGATTTGGTAAAGTCACCTAGGTTATGAATATCCGACTAGGGATTTGAAATTAAGTCCTCTGACTCGAGTCATTGATCATACCACTGTGGGACAGAACTGGGAGAACCTGAAGAATGGAGTTAACATGACTGATGAACTTTCATTCTCCTGGATTCTTGTAAGCCACCATTTCTGTATGGTGGAATGATCACACAAGAAGGAGCCAATGGCCTTGCTTCCACACATGGGTATTTACCTTGACTAGCTCTATGATCCTAAACACTTGTGAGACCATCATGAACAAAGATGTTCTTTCCGTCCCTGGGCCTCATGTGTAAAATGAAGAGGTTGCTTACCACCATTTTGAAGAGCACTTGAAGCTCTAAAATCATGTGATTCTGGAAATAGCCTCTAGAGCCTGTTTCAAGTTCACCCAAGAAAAGTGGCTTTTCACCTTGAAGTAATACCACCTTTCAGATCCAAAATGTTCTCCCCTAGATAAATCCTCTCACTTGGGTCAGCTTTGGAAAGCTGGTTCCAAAACTTAAATCCATCTTCAGAGGAGATACTTCATAAGTCATCATAGGTTTGATTTAGAAGAAGAAACAAATATCAGGAGAGCCTCCTGGTTTTATTAAGAAGGAAGCTGTGGATGAGAGAACAAGTGACTGGCCCAAGTCAGGCAACTAACAATAGCAAAAG
>NC_057865.1:222749258-222765397 GCF_019393635.1 Dromiciops gliroides | reverse complement strand
CAAGAAAATTTAGTCAGGCTCCCCCTGAAAGAGACAGAGACAGAGTCAGATACAGAAGCAGAGACAGAGAGACCGAGAGAGAATGCAGAGTAGCCTTACCCTCACTGCCTAAAGGCCAGGTATGTTCCATTCCATCTCTCCCCGAGGGTTCTTCAGTACCCTAAAGAGGGTTACAGATATCCAGGCTATCTGCAAATGGCTCCAAGTATTTGGAATTTCATGTTACCCCAAATTATATATGGGGTCTCCTGAATGCCACATTCATTTAGCCACTAACTTTTTTTTTTTTGGTGAGGCAATTGGGGTTAAGTGACTTGCCCAGGGTCACACAGCTAGTAAGTGTTAAGTGTCTGAGGCCGGATTTGAACTCAGGTCCTCCTGAATCCAGGGCTGGTGCTTTATCCATTGCGCCATCTAGCTGCCCCTAGCCACTAACTTTTAAAATAGCTTTCATAAAGGAATATTTACATCAAAAAATATAATCACAAATATTCAGACATGTTGCCCCAACAAGAAAAACATAATCTTCACTCACACACACACACACCCTCCAACTTGGTACCACTTCACACTCAAGGAAAGGGAAGGCAATTAGATACATTGCTTAGATCCTTTTCTATAGAGCCCCATTCCAAGATCCAAGTCCCATGCCCACTTTGGGCTCTAGTCCCAGGCACTCTGGCTTTTCCTGGATTCCCTGCTGACCTGGGTGGCTGCAACATCCCACCTAGAGTCTTGGCTCCAAGATCACCATGGATCAAACTCCCAAGGCCAGTGGGCATCACCTCTAGCACCTTAAAGTAAAAATGACAAATGGAACAAAGGAGATATTTAAAAGATAGTGTAAAAGACCAGTTCAGTTCATGGCACCAATGCTGTAAGCAAACTATTAGAATTACATCCTCTAGACACAGCAGGAAAAAGTGGTAGGAAAGAGAATGCAAGAAAAAGAGAGGGTGTTCCCATCTGGCCAATGTAAAGTCAGAGCCTCTTCCAGCTGCACAGCCATTAAAAGGAGGCTATCCCTATCCACACAATAGAGGACAAAGGGTGCCTCCTTGTGAGCTGATCTGGGCATTCCTAAACAACCCTCAATACACAAATCCCTCTCTTTGAAATTTGCCATTCCTGGAAAATAGCCTAGAATGTACGTTCTTAATATGAGACTTATGCCAAAGTCAGGACAGTTCTCTGAGGTGTCTGTGGCAGCATAAGCAATGTCCTTTCACTTACTTCTCCTAACATGAATTTTCTATTGGTTTGATTAGCTAATTTGATTAGCAAGCCAGCACAACAGAAACAGGTTTTATTAAACTTACAGTGTGAATTGCCTCACCAGAGTTGGTGGGAATGTAAGTCATTGACAATTCAGCTAGAAGTATTTAGGCAAAGAAAAAAGATGACTTGATTATATCTTCTCCCTTCCACATCAGGACTTTCTCCATTGCAGTCTTGATATATCAAGGGCTGGCATAAGAAATTAAATGGAAATTTGGGGGAGTCTTGTAGAAGCAGCAGAAAACACACAAAAACCAGCAGATGCCACAGGGCCTAGTAGGCTTCCGCCAGTCCCGGACGACCATGGATCAGTGCCTTGAAGAGCCACAGGCCACAGTGTGGCTGTGCAGTCTGATACGGGAGCCAAAGCTCCTGCCGCAATGAGGACATCAGAAAACTGTGCTCTCTGTTGCCCGTCAGTTCCTGAGTCTCAATCATTTTTCTTCCTCCAGAGCTAAGAGGCCCATCTCAGCTGCACACAAGCTGCTCCTGAGTACTGAACTCCATCGGGAACAGTCCTTGGCCATCTCCTCCCAGCTGCCGTGTCTATTCCCAGAGCCCTCAAGTCTCACTTGCATACATCTCTGTAGCGAAGCTTGGGCATCCATCAGGTCTTTGTGGTGCACGTGACCGAGCCAGCGCAGCCGTCTGTTTCAGTAGTGTGTAGATGCTCAGAAGTTGCGTGCGTTGGAGCACTTCTGTATTGGTGATCCTAACTGACCAAGATATTCCAAGGATGCACCGAAGGCAGTGCATGTGGAAGCTGTTAAGCTTCTTGTCTAGTGTATGTAGTCCATGTTTCGCTGCCATACAGTAAGATACTCAGGACACATGCTCTACAGACAGCAAATTTGGTTTGTCTCATCAGTTTACTGTTTGCCCAGACATGCTTGGCAAGCTTAGACATGTTTGAAGTAGCTTTCCCAATCCTCTGATTGATCTCAGAATCAGGTGACAATTTGTCACTGACAATAGAGCCGAAGTAGGTGACACAGTAGACAAAGTACCCACCCTGGACCCAGGAGAACCTGAGTCCAAATCTGGCCTCAGACACAAGCCAGTCACCAGCTGCTGGACCCTGGGCATGCCAGCCCACCCTGACTGCCTTGCAAAAAAGAGGATAAACAAAAAAATTAAAGCTTTACAGATATCATCCCTTCATGATCAATTCCCACCTGTGCCCTCTGTCTAAATTTATTCCTTTCAGCTTCCCTAATACTGAGAAAGTTCTGATGAGTTTAAAGTATATCTTCCCATGTAGGAATGTAAACAGTTTAACATTTTAATATCCCTCATGATTTCTTTTTCTTATTTACTTTGTTATACTTCTCTAGGGTCTTGTATTTGAAAGTCAAATTTTCTGTTCAGGTCAAGTCTTTTCTTCATGAATGCCTGAAAGTCCTCTATTTCATTGAAGATATTTATACACAATTTTGCTGGGTAGGTGATTTTTGTTTGTAATACCAATTCCTTTTCCCTCTGGAATATCATATTCCATGCCCCATGATCCTTTGCTCTAGAAGCTGTCAGATCTTGTACTATTCTGACCGTGGTTCCACAGTATTTGAATTGCTTCTTTTTGGCTGTTTGCAATATTTAATCCTTGACCAGGGAGTTCTAGGATTTGGCTATAATATTTTTGGAACTTTTCATTTGGGGATCTCTTTCAGGAAGTGATTACTAGATTCTTTCCATTTCTATTTTACCTTCTGTTTCTAGAATATTGGGGCAATTCTCCCTGACAGTTTCTTGGAAGATGATGTCTAAGCTCCTCTTTTGATCATGGTTTTCAGGTAGTCCAATAATTTTCATATTATCTCTCCTGGATCTATTTTATAGGTCAGCTGGTTTTCCAAAGAGATATTGACGTTGCCCTTATTTTTTTTATTCATTTGGATTTGTTTTACTGTGTCTTGATTTCTCATAAAGTCATTATCTTCCATTTGCTTAAGCCGAATTCTTAGGCAATTATTTCCTTCATAGATCTTTTCCTTTTGTCTTTTCAAACTGTTGACTTTTTTTCATAATTCTTGCATCAATCTAACTTTTTTCCATTTTTTCCTCTACCTCTCTTACTTTGTGAATGACTTAACTAATCTCATCAATACAATGGTCTGAGACAATCCCAAAGGACTAATGATGAAGCATATTATCAACCTCCAGAGAAAGAATTGATATTGAGGCAATACAGACTGAAGCATGCTGTTTTGTGCTTTCTCTTTTTTTTACTTGAGTCTTTTTATGTAAAATGACTAATAGGGTAAGGTTTTACACAATTGCACATGTATAGCCTATAATGATTGCTTGCAACCTCAGGGAGAAGGGAGAGTAGGGAGGGAGGGAATGAGAGAGGGATAGAATTTGAAACTCAAAACTTTAAATAAATAAATATATAAATAAAGATAAAAAAGAACTTAATTCAATATAAGTTATGCATGTGTAGTCATGCAAAACATTTTCACATTAGTCATGTTGTGAATGAAAACAGACCAAAAAAGTTAGAAAAAGGAACTAACAAAAAAATCATGCTTCAAGCTGTATTCAGATACCATCAGTTCTTTCTCTGTAGATGGATTGCATTTTTCATAAGTCCTTCAGAGTTGTGTTGGATCATTTTATCATTGAAAATAACTAAGTCAATCACAGCAGATCATCTTACAATATTTCTGTTATTTTGTATACAGTACATTTCAATTCGCATCATCTCATTTAAGTCCAAGTTTTTCTGATAACATCCTGCTCATCATTTCTTATAGCACAATAGTATTCCATCATAATCTCACCCCACAATTTGTTCAGCCATTCCACAATTGATGGGCATCTCCCCCATTTTGAATTCAACTTTTTGTTTTGTTTGTTGTTGTTTTTTCATCTCTTTTTGAATACCAACCTAGTACTGGTATTACTAGGTCAAAGGGTATGCATGGTTTTATAGCCCTATGGCCATAGTTCCAAATTACTCTACAGAATGTTTGAATCAGTTTACAACTCTACAAAAACTATATTAATGTCTCATTTTCCCCATATCCTCTATAACATTTGTCATTTTCCTTTGCTGTCCTATTGTTTTGGGGAGACTTACGACCTGGATCGTGGTGGTACCTCACCCAAAGAATTGGAGGCTCATCATGAATCTTGTAAAATTAAAAGAAATTTATTAGGAAAGAGAAACATGCCTGGGTAACAGATCACCCTGGTGACTGTCCCACTGGAGTAAGAGAAGACTGGTCTTTTGTGTTTTACCAGACAAAAGGGAGGGCAGGGTATTACAAAGAACTGGGAGGGAAAGGTAATAAGAAGGAGGGTATTTGGAATAATGGGGCATCAATAAGCTATGCAGTATACATCCATATCTTGCATATCAGTATACCTTGCTCAGCAGCAACCATTCCTGAGGTGGGAGGCAGAGCTGCCCCTCCCCTGGGAGAGTTCAAGGATTCCTTGGGCAGTTGAGATCTTTAGGTTTCTTGGGGTTTCACTGCATTCCTATAACACTATTATCCAATCCAATAGGTATGAGGTAGTACCCAGAATTGTTTTGACCTGCATGTCTGCAATCAATAGTGAGTTAGAGCATTTTTTTCATATGGCTATACATAGCTTTGATTATTTCATCTGAAAACTTCATGTCTTTTAATCATCTATAAATTGTGGAATGACTCTTATTTTAACAAATTTGACTCAATTCTCTATGTGTCTGAGAACAAACTTGCTTCAATTTTTTCCCAGTTACAATTGCTCACTGTACTTCCCTCCATCCTATTCCCTCCCCATGATATTGATTCTATTTTCTATCATCTTTCACACTAACCCTCCTCAAAAGGGTTTTGCTTCTGACTACCCCCTCCCCCAATCTGCCCTCTCTTCTTTCACCACAGCCCCTTAGCCCCTTCCCCTCCTACTTGCCTGCAGGGTAAGATAGATTTCTATGCCTAATTGAGTATATATATTATTCCCTCTTTGAACTAATACTGATAAGAGCAAGGCTCGTTCACTGCCCCATATCTCCCCCATCTTCCCCTCCACTCCATAAGCTATTTCTTGGTTCTTTTATATGAGATACTTTACCTCATTCCACCTCTCCCTTTCCCTTTCTCCCAGTGACATCCTCTTACTCCTTTATTTTATTTTTTAAAATGTCATCCCTTAATGTTCAACTCCCACCTCTGGGCTCTGTCTTAATATACTCCATTCAGCTGCCCTAATAATGAGAAAGTTCTTATGAGTTACAAGTATCATCTTCCCATGTAGGGATGTAAACAGTTTAATCTTTTCATATCCCTTAAGATTTCTTTTTTGCTGTTTACCTTTTTATGCTTCTCTAGGGTCTTGAATTTGAAAGTCAAATTTTTTTATTCAGCCTAGGTCTTTTCATCACGAATGCCCGAAAGTCCTTAGTCATTGAAAGAAACCACTGATCACCTCCTAAAAGAGATCCCAACATGAAAGCTTCAAAATTATTGTAGCCAAATTCCAGAATTAACAGGTGAAAGAGAAAATACTATAAGCAGCCAGAAAGAAACAATTTAAATATCAAGGAACAACAGTCAGGATTACAATGCACTCGCAAGATTAAACATTACAAGATCACAGGGCTTGGAATGTGATATCCTGGAAGGCAAAAGAGATTGAATTGCAACTAAGAATCAACAACCCAGAAAAAATTAAGCATAATTTCTTAGAGGAAAAGATGCACATTCAATGAAATAGGGGACTTTCAAAGTTTCCTGGTGAAAAAACTAGAGCTGAACAGAAAATTAAATCTTCAAATACAAGATTCAAGAGAATCATAAAAAGGTGAACAGGAAAAAAGTTATCAATAGGGTTAAAATGATTATTTTCCTATGTGAAAATGATCCTTTTAACTTGTAGCTGTACTACGGCAAATATATGGAGTATACGTAGATAGAGGGTGTGGGTATAAGTTGACCTTTATGTGCTGATATAAAAAAAATTAAGGAGTTAAAAAAAGATTACTCTAAGATAATAGAAAAGGGGGGGGGCAAAATAGGGTAAATTATATTACAAGAGGAGATCAAAAAACCTCTTATAGTAGGGGGAAAGAAGGAGGGGGGTGAGCACTGTTTGAACTCTCATTGGATTTGATTCAAAGTCAGTTGGTTATAGAACTTTATCTTACCCTATAAAGAAGTAGGAGAGGAAATGGGAAGTAAAAGCGGGGCTGAGAGAAGGGAGGGAAGATTGAGGAGACACTGGTCATAAGCAAGCACTGGTGAGGAGGAACAGGGTAAAAGGTGACAGAAAAATATAAACAAGGGGGAAAATAGGAGGGAAGGAAATACACGGTTAGTAATTATAACTTTGAATGTGAATGGGATGAACCCTCCTATAAAAGTGAGGCAGAAAGCAGAACGAATTAAAAAACAGAATCATACAATATGTTTTACAAGAAACACATCTGGGGGCGGCTAGATGGCGCAGTGGATAGAGCACCGGCCCTGGAGTCAGGAGTGCCTGAGTTCAAATCCGGCCTCAGACACTTAACACTTACTAGCTGTGTGACCCTGGGCAAGTCACTTAACCCCAATTGCCTCACTAAAAAAAAAAAAAAAGAAACACATCTGCAGCAGAGAGATGCATAGAGAATAAAGGTAAAAGAAGTCTGGAGCAGAATATATTATGCTTCACCTGCAGGGGGAAAAAACCATAGGGATAGCAATCTTTACTCAGAAAAAGCAAAAATAAAAATAGATATAATCAAAAGAGATAAGGAAGGAAACTATATCTTACTAAAAGTTACCTTAGACAGTGGAGTAATATGAATACTAAACATATATGCACTAAGTGGTATAGCATCCAACTTCTTTTTTCTGTTTAAAATTTTATTTTCCAAATTCCATGTAAAAACAAATTTTGATATCAATTTTTTAAAACTTTGTGTTCCAACTTCTCTTTCTCCCTCCGTTCCCAGTTCCCACACAAAGGAACTCAAGCAATTCAATATAAGTTATACATGAGTAGTAATGGAAAACTTCTCCACATTAGCCAGGTTGTGAGAGAAAACAGACAAAAACAAAACTTCAGATTAAGGAACAATAAAAATAATTGTGCTTCAATCTGTTTTCAGATATCATCAGTTTTTTTGTTGTTGTTTGTTTTTGTTTTTGTTTTTGCAGGACAATGAGGGTTAAGTGACTTGCCCAGTGTCACACAGCTAGTAAGTTTTGTGACTGAAGCCAGATTTGAACTCAGGTCTTCCTGAATCCAGGGCTGGTGCTCTATCCACTGCACCACCTAGCTGCCCCTACCATCAGTTTTTTTTTTTTCTCTGTAGATGGAATGCAATTTTCATAAGTCCTTCAGAGTTATATAGGATCATTGCATTGTTGAAAATAACCACATCCTTCCCAGCATCATCTTACACTGTTGCTGTTCTTTTATAAACAGTACATTTCACTCTGCTTCAGTTCATCTAGGTCTCTCGAGATTTTTCTGATAGCATCCTGTGCATCACAACCTTTATATAGTACCTTAAACTTGACAAATAATTTTCTTCACAATAGCCCGGCAAAGTAGATACCATTCATTTTGCCATTATAATCAATCATCATAACTACTTTCCTTCATCCTATTCCCTTCCTGTGATATTTACTCTATTTTCTATCTGCTTTTACCCTATTCCTACTCAGAAGTGTTTGGCTTCTGACTTTCCCCTACCCCACTCTTCCCTCCATTCTTTTTTTTTTTTTTGGTGAGGCAATTGGGGTTAAGTGACTTGCCCAGGGTCACACAGCTAGTAAGTGTTAAGTGTCTGAGGCTGGATTTGAACTCAGGTACTCCTGACTCCAGGGCCGGTGCTCTATCCACTGCGCCACCTAGCTGCCCTCTTCCCTCCATTCTTTCACCCTTCCCTCTTTATCTTCTTCCCCTCCTACTTTCCTGCAGGGTGAGATAAATTAATCTTCCCAATTGGATGTGTATGTTATTTCCTCCTTGAGCCAACTCTGATGACATTAAGGTATTTGAGATAATTCTGTGTTCTAAATTTTCTTCCTCCCTCCCTCCTCAACCCTCCCTATAAAATCAAGCAATTCAATATAAGTCATACATGTGCATACAGAACATCTTCACCTTCTTCAAAAGTGTTTTGCTTTTTGCTGCTCCCTCCCCCAACATCCAACTTCTTAGAGGAGAATTTAAGTGAGTTAGAGAAAGAAATAGACAGCAAAACTATACCAGTGGGGGACCTCAATTGCCCCATCTCAGAAGTAGATAAATCAAATGACAAAATAAGCAAGAAAGAAGTTAAGGAGGTGAATATAGTTTTGGAAAAGATAGATATGATAGTCCTCTGGAGAAAACTGAATGGGGATAGAAAGGAATATACCTGTTTCTCAGTGATATATGGTACCTACACAAAATTTCACCATGTATTAGGACATAAAAACCTCATAGTCAAATGCAGAAAGTTAGTAAATGCATCCTTTTCAGATCATGATTCAACAAAAAAATTATTATCTGTATTAAAGGGTGATGAAAAGAAAAATTAGAACTTAGTTGGGAACTAAACAATCTCATTCTGGTCAATGGATATGAACAGAGAGTTGTCAGGTGAAAAAATTAGAGCTATCTATAGTCATATGAAAAAATGCTAAAAATCACTATTGATTAGAGAAATGCAGATTAAAACAATTCTGAGGTACCACCTCACACCTCTCAGATTGTCTAATATGATACACAAGAAAAGGAAATGATAAATACTGGAGATGTGGAAAAATTAGAATACTAATGCTTTATTGGTAGAGATAAAATTGATCCAACCATTATGGAGAGCAATTTGTAACTATGCCCAAAGGGCAATAAAACTGTTCTCTATATCCCAAAGAGATTATAAAAGGGGGAAATTCCTCATGTGTCCAAAATGTTTATACTATCTCTTTTTGTGGGCAAAGAATAGGAAATTGAGGGAATAACTATCAGTAGGGAATGGCTAAACAAGTTGTGAAATATGAATGGAATGGAATACTATTGTGCTATAAGTAATGATGAACAGATAGATTTAAGAAAAAACTTGGAAAGACTTACAAGAACTGATGCCAAATGATGTAAACAGAAGCAGGAGAACATTATACAGGCTAACAGCAACATTTTCCAATAATCAACTATGCTAGCTTTATCCAAGACATTTACAAACACTCTTTTTGCAGGTCAATGAGGGTTATGTGACTTGCCCAGAGCCACACAGTTAGTAAGTGTCAAGTGTCTGAGGCTAGATTTGAACTCAGGTACTCCTGAATCCAGGGCTGGTGCTTTATCCACTGTACCATCTAACTGCCCCCTCCAAACATTCTTGATGGAAAATGCTATGTATATCCAGAAAGAGAACTATGGAATCTGAATACAGATTAAGGCATGGTACTTTAATTTTGTGTGTGTTTTTTTTCTTTTTCCTTTCTTATAGTTTTTCCATTGTATTCTGATTTTTCTTTCACACAATAACTAATATGGAAATTTGTTTAAGATGATTGTACATGTATAACATATCAGATTGCTTGCTGTCTTAGGGAGAGTGGAAGAAAGGGTCAGAGGGGAAAAATTAGAATGCAAAATCATACAAAAATAACTGTTGAAAACTATTTTTACATGTGAGTCAGAAAAAAATACCATTAAGTGAAAAAAAAACTAAGACCTGGAGAAGGGACTGATAGTAAGCACACTGTCAGGAAAAGAGATAATATCAGACTGAACAAATCTAGTTCTGAGGAGGAGAAGCTTTGGGGACTTGAAAGAAATGGAGTGTTTCTTACCATTTGTAGGATTTCATTATCCTAAAGGCCAGGAGCATTGTATTAGTACAAAGGAGAAATCAAGAGCAGCACTCCTTCTTCTGAATCATTCTACTAAACACAGGAATGCTTAGTGTATCAGACTAAGCCAAAGGAGCTTATATACATCCCTCTGAGGAATGGCCAATGAAAGAAAGTTTCACCTGAGGAACCTCACTACTGAAACAATCCAGGGAATCCCAATGAGAGGCATCAATTGGAGCAGTGACTGACACCATCTGCTAGAGAACTGCAGACTAAGGGATATTATGCATGATGGTAGAAGAACTTTAATCAGGAATGACAATGGGAGTGATGAACCCAATATTGTTGTGACCTTCACAGAACCAAAGAAGAAAAGATGGGATAAGGAGCTACTACTAGGACTTATGCTGATCTCCTCAGACACACAGGGAGGGACCACACTATAAATGGATCAACAAATACTTCTTGAGCACCTACTATGTGCCAGGCTCTAGGGTCCAGAGAGCAGTAGAGTCAATGTCATCTGCTAGGAGTCTTGTCCATGACTTTAGGCAGTTAAAGCCATATAGGCTTCTCAGAGAGATCTACTCATAGGAAGTTAGGTGACAAAGTGGATAGATTGCTAGGCCTGGAGTCAGGAAGACCTGAGTTCAAATCCAGCTTCAGGTACTCACCAGCTTTGTGACATTGCTCAAGTCACTTAATGTCTGTCTGGCTCAGTTTCCTCAACTGTAAAATCAGGCTAATAGAATCTACCTCACATGGTTGTTTTCAGAATCAAACATATCTGTATAAAGCACAGTGCTTATATTTACACTTATGTTGGTTCTGTTGGGAGTGCTGCTTCTTTCTTTCATCTCTTGATCAAAGACCTTTTTTTGAATTGCAAACTTACAAGACCATGACAACTTATATACTGATGAAAGAACTAATAGGACTGTCAGATGAAGAGGAGTATAAGAATATAGGAGAGTTCAAAAATCAGGTCCTACAAAAGCTGTAACCACCAGATTCAGTAGAATATTAACTCCATTTGGAGCCAACGTAGACCAAGATGGGGGATACAGGAAACTAAGTCTAGGACCACCATTAAAGCATATGAAAGGGCTCACAAGGAGTATTGCTAACAACACATTGGATCTTGTTGGAAGTGAAGTTTCCATATTATCTGAGTAGAAGCAAGAAGCCCAAGAATTGACAAGCCCTCAAAGTGTACCTTGCCCCTCTTTACCTGATAAGAATCTCTGACGCTGGACTTACTCAAGAAGGAAGGAAGGAAGGAAGGAAGGAAGGAAGGAAGGAAGGAAGGAAGGAAGGAAGGAAGGAAGGAAGGAAGGAAGGAAGGAAGGAAGGAAGGAAGGAATGGAAGGCTAAGGAAAGGAAAGGAAGGAAAGAACAGATAGATCTGAGTCTCTCTGGAGGTTAAAGTCTTTCTCCTTACATTACTGATACACCCACTCATACCCTATCATTAGTCTCTACCTGGGAAGTGTATTAAAAAATAGAGCTCCTGGCCAAGGGAAGGGACAGATTGGTGCCAGATACAGAACCAACACAGTATCCTGGACCCCTTGAATCTCAGAAAGAAGAAAACATCACGCCCTTACACCACGACAACAACCATATAATAAACAGGTGAAAGAAGCGATTTCCTATTTTGCCGACAAATTATTTTTCAGTGAGGCAATATGCCCTTGAAGACAGTCAGAAATATATAGCCATCCAGTACCGCATCCCTAGCCCTTTTGGAAATTGAAGGGAATGTTATCAGCAAAAAAATAGGGGGGAACGGGGGGGTGGGGGGGCTTTCTCTTTGCCAGGACGCCTAATTGGCAAACATTGCACTATAGGAATTATGCTCTAGGTCACCCTCATTAGTATCATACTATTTAAAGAATGTGAAGGAGATCTAGAGGTCATCATATCTGATCCATATCATTCTGCAGAAGAAGAAACCAAAGTCCATAGAGGTGACTTGCCCAAGGTCATACAGGTAACAACTAGCATGTGGGTAGTGTAAACCAGAGTTTACAAATAGGAAGACTTCAAAGAAATGTGAGAAGGGAAGAAGAATTTATATAGCACCTACTATGTGCCAGTCACAGTGTTTAGCACTTTATACAAACAATTATTTTATTTGTTGTTGCTGCTGTTGCTATTGTTTGTTCTTCATTCTTAAAGGGGACCATGACTCAGCAGGGTGATTTCTTGATTCCAAGTGAATTGGGATTTAAGTGAGGCAGAGCTGAGCAAAGTCTCAGCCCCACTCTCTACTCCAGAGTCCCTCTGAACACTAGTGTCAACACAAAAGTCAGGACGACTGGCCATGGTCCATATCTTATTTGAAGCCTTTGAAAAAGTGATGCAGAGTAAAGGAAACAACTCCAAAAGAATAGTCTATAGACATAAATAGTATATGACTTGAAAAGACCAAACTCACATTAAATACAATGAGTGATGATAGTACTCGTACATACTGTTTTACTAAATTCATTGCATGAAACTTCCTTCCTGAATTTCTGACATCAGAATATGTCCCCATCAGAACAAAGCTTCCACCACATGCCAAAATACTCTATGCACAGCTCCATGATACACATTGATTATGGTTCCCTTCTCATCTTACCCAGTCAAGTTCATTCGCACATTCTCCCTGGTGTCACTGGAAAGCTGTAGTTGTGGAAGATGGTACCCTGTGAACAAGGTAGACAGCAGGGCAGGACAGAGTTTGGAAGAAGCTCACCTGGCATGTGGTTCCTGCTGGGATGTGGGAAGAAAACTTCCCATTTCACAGCTTCCTATTTAAGTAGTTATGTGGCTAACAAAGTACTTAGACACAGAAACTCTCCTCTTGGCTTTCATATTATCCCCAAGGGATTCCCCAGCTGGGCCCAGCTTCCAAGGCAGCAAGACTGCCTTGGACATTGGGGGACACTTGCAAACCTTCTAACCTCTCCTGAGGCCTACAATAGCATCACCTTTCCTAACTTCTCTAGTGCCAACCTCACATCATATTGCACTCAAAAAATTAAGACCATTCACACATCTTCCTCTTCTTCCCTCTTCCCTATCTCATATGATTCTGGCATCTTCCCCCTCTATCTCTTCCTTTACTATTCCATGAGATGAAGAGAGGGCTTTCCTCTTTTTGAAGAGAAACTTCTCCAAATGTACCCATGATCCTACCTCTTCTCATCTTCAACAAAAAGTTGTCTACACTCAGTCTCTCTAATTTTAATAAGTCTACTCTTTCCTTCCCTGATGCCTCCAAGCACAACCATGCCTCCCCCATCTCTGAAAAATAATTTCTAGATCAAACCACACTCAGTAGCCATTGCATCCCAAGTTATGTAAATCACCTAGGCTGACATTACAATGAATCTCTCACCTCTCTCAGATAGATTAATTGAGAAATGTACCTATTTAAAATGGGGCACATAGATAGTTAAGTTCAGAGAGCACGTGGCCTGGAGTCAGGAAGACCTGAGTTCAAATCTAACCACAGACACTTAAGAGCTCTATGACATTCAGGAAGTCCCTTAATCTCTATTTCTCTTAATGCACTGGAGAAAGAAGTGGCAAACAACACCAGTATCTTTGCCAAGATAACTCCACAAACAGTATGATCCATAAGGTCACAAAATCAGACACAAATGAAAAATACAATCATCTATTCTAGATGGCTCTACATCAAACTTCTCACTCTCTTCTTAATTCTCTACAATCTGACCTCATAATTCAACTGAAACTGCCTTCTCCAAAGCTACCTGTGATCTCTCAATTTCCAATCCTAACGGTTATTTCTTAAAGCTCAAACTTCTTAAACTCTCTGAGACCTTTGACACTGTCATCTCATTGGCTCCCAGGGCTTCGACAGCCACCACTATACAAAGGATTTCCAGATCTACATACACAGCCCTAACATTTCTCCTAAGCCCCAAGAGAACCAACTCCTTCAACTCACCATGTTCAAAGCAGACCTCAATATATTTCCCCCAAAAGCCTCCACTATTCCCCACTTCTCCAGTACTGACAACTGGGCCACTATCCTCTCAGTCACTTAGGCTCACAGCTTCAGTGGCATTCTCACTTCCTCTCTCACACTTACCCCACACATTTAATCTACTGTTAAGTCTGATTGCTTCTACCATCACCTTCCTGAGGGTAATTCCCCAGAGTTCTCTCCTGGGGCAACTACACCATAGTTCAAATTACACATACTCAAACCAGACTACTTTGGTGCAGAGCATTTGGGGAACTACATTCCTCCCAGACAGGGTAATAGAAATTTGGAACTAGAACAAGAAGGGACCTCAAAAGCCATCTAGTCAACCCCCCTCATTTAATAGGAGAGGAAACTGAGGACCCATATGGTAAAGTGATTTGGTAAAGTCACCTAGGTTATGAATATCCGACTAGGGATTTGAAATTAAGTCCTCTGACTCGAGTCATTGATCATACCACTGTGGGACAGAACTGGGAGAACCTGAAGAATGGAGTTAACATGACTGATGAACTTTCATTCTCCTGGATTCTTGTAAGCCACCATTTCTGTATGGTGGAATGATCACACAAGAAGGAGCCAATGGCCTTGCTTCCACACATGGGTATTTACCTTGACTAGCTCTATGATCCTAAACACTTGTGAGACCATCATGAACAAAGATGTTCTTTCCGTCCCTGGGCCTCATGTGTAAAATGAAGAGGTTGCTTACCACCATTTTGAAGAGCACTTGAAGCTCTAAAATCATGTGATTCTGGAAATAGCCTCTAGAGCCTGTTTCAAGTTCACCCAAGAAAAGTGGCTTTTCACCTTGAAGTAATACCACCTTTCAGATCCAAAATGTTCTCCCCTAGATAAATCCTCTCACTTGGGTCAGCTTTGGAAAGCTGGTTCCAAAACTTAAATCCATCTTCAGAGGAGATACTTCATAAGTCATCATAGGTTTGATTTAGAAGAAGAAACAAATATCAGGAGAGCCTCCTGGTTTTATTAAGAAGGAAGCTGTGGATGAGAGAACAAGTGACTGGCCCAAGTCAGGCAACTAACAATAGCAAAAGCAGAATTCAAAAGAAAGTCCCCTGATATAAAATCTGATAGACTTTCCCCTACAACACAAATCCTGGGTATGTGTCCTTCCCCCAAATCTTTACTAGCCTAGGGACACCTTTCTATCCTCCTGAGGTTTCTGATGGAGAAGTATCAAAGCAATGCCTGGGGTACCATCCATCTTCCTGAATGTACAGAGGATACCCCCTTTATCTTGGTCAGACACTTAGGGGCATCTTATCTTCTTAAATAGATGCTACCTCAATGTTTCAAAATTATTCTCTGTCACTCTTTTATACAGTCATACACAGCACCTTCCTTTTGGGAAAGTTGAGTACAGGCCTCAGTGAATGAGGTAGTATGTCCTATAAAACCAACGGTGTCACTTATTAATAAGACCAATAACTCATATCTACATAGAAGATTAAGTTTCACAATGAAAAGAATTGGCAAATATTTACAACCACATGAAAAACAAATGCTCCAAATCACTAATGCCAAGAGTAGTGGACAAAAAAAAAAACAAAACCAAGCCTGAGGCTTTACCTCACAACGTGAAAATTGGCAAAGATTTCCCATAATCTCAGTATGCAACACTAGAGAAATTGGGGAATAATAAAGATACTCATACATTTTGGCAAGCAATTTGCAATTATGTAAATAATATGACTAAGTTACCTACACCCTTTCAGCCAGATTCCATTCCTCAACTTACACTATAAGGAAGTTCTTGATTAGGAGGGGGGGAAACATACATACTAAAACATTTATAGCATTACTTTTTGTGATAGCAAAGAATTAGAAAAAATAGATTGATGAAAGAAATTATGGTACATGAATGTAATAGAGTATTGCTGTGCAGTAAGAAATGATATGTGAGGGGCAGCTAGGTGGAACAGTGGATAAAGCACCAGCCCTGGATTCAAGAGGACCTGAGTTCAAATCTGGCCTCAGACATTTGACACTTAGTAACTGTGTGACCCTGGGCAAGTCACTTAACCCTCGTTGCCCTGCAAAAAGAAAAAGAAAAAAAAAGAAAA